>NW_026874180.1:0-16049 GCF_032173495.1 Musca vetustissima | reverse complement strand
ACTTAATTCAGAACGCTATGCCAAATTTCGTGCAAATCGATATGTAGGGTCTTTGATGTACCAATAACATACAATCGGAAAAAATATATATGGGAGCTATATATAAATCTGAACCAATTTTCACGAAACTAAGCACACGTCATTCTAGACTTAATTTAGTACGCTGTGCCAAATTTCGTGCAAATCGAAAGATATATAGGGACTTAAGTGGACTATATATGGGAGCTATATCTTAATCTGAACCAATTTTCACGAAACTTTGCACATCATTCTATACTTAATTCAGTACGCTTTGCCAAATTTCGTTCAAATCGAAAGATATATAGGGACTTTGGTGCACCAATTACATAAAATCGGATGAAAATATATATGGGAGGTATATCTAAATCTGAACCGATTTTCACGAAACTTTCCACACATCATTCTAGACTTAATTCAGTACGCTGTGCCAAATTTCGTTCAAATCGAAAAATATATAGGGTCTTTGGTGCAGCATTTACCTTAAAACGGGCGACGATATATACGGGAGCTATATCTAAATCTCAACCGATTTTCACGAAACTTTGCACACATCATTCTAGACTTAATTCAGTACGCTTTGCCAAATTTCGTTCAAATCGAAAGATATATAGGGTCTTTGGTACAGCATTTACCTTAAATCGGACGACGATATATACGAGAGCTATATCTAAATCTCAACCGATTTTCACGAAACTTTGCACACGTCATTCGAGACTTAATTCAGTACGCTATGCCAAATTTCGTGCAAATCGAAAGATATGTGGGGACTTTGGTACACCATTTGCCTTAAATCGGACGAAAATATATATGGGAGTTATGTCTAAATCTGAACCGATTTTTCCCACTTTCAATAGGGTTCGTCCTTGGGCCAAACAAGTGATCTTTGCCAAATTTCATCCAATTCGGATCATAAATGCGACCTGTACTTTGTTTACAATTGAACACCAACAGACGGACAGACGAACGGACGTGCATAAATCGACTCAGAAAGTAATTCTATGCATATTCTCAAAAGGAACCATGGGTCTATCTCGATAACTTTTGCATGTTACAAACATATGCACAAAGACATATTACCCTGTACCACAGTGTGGGTATATAGAGAAAAGAATAAGTTTTCGGTCCACTGCATCCGAAAATTATTTTCTGATCATCACCGAAAATTACAGGCGTTCTACTTGACCACAGCTAGAGCCTCATGGAACATTTGAAAACGTACAGCGCTATATTTCCGCCCTCCTGTGTGATAATGGGTTACTTAATAATATCTGAATACATAAGTACATGTAATCAATCTTTATGAAAACAGGCAATCTTTATGAAAACCGATCTTTATGAAAACAGACATGCTTATTCTTTGGCCCGATCCCCTTCTTCGTGTAAAAATTTGCGATGTTCGGGGCATAATTTCGGCCGCTAGAGCGACCAGAAAAACCGACAAAAATAAAGTTTTTGGTCCATTTCATTCCCTAAATATTAACCGATCTTTACCAAAAACAATAGGGGTCTTCATTGGCCAGAAGACCCCTATTCTAGACACATGTCTAGATCGACTCAGCTAGTCGAGATATGACGATCGGTATACTTAAAGATGGGTTCAGGACCAATATTTCGCGGCGATACATACTTTTGGTGCGGCACAAAGCTATAATACCCTGACACAACTATGTTGTGTAGGGTATAAAAATCCGCACTTATTAAGGACCCATGAACAAGTATTGTTTCTTTAAAAAATCCTTGAAATTCTTGAAAAAATCTTCTTTAAATAATCCATGCCTATTTAGGATCCTTGAAAAAAATCTTCTTTAAAAAAATCCACGCGTATTAAGGAACCTTGAAAAATTTTTCTTTAAAAAATCTTCTTTAAAATAATCCACGCGTATTAAGGAACCTTGAAATTTTTTTTTTAAAAATCCTTGAAAAAATCTTCTTTAAAAAAAATCCACGCGTATTAAGGATTCTTGAAAAAATTCTTTTTAAAAAATCCTTGAAAAAATCTTCTTTAAATAATCCACGCCTATTTAAGATCCTTGAAAAAATCTTCGTTAATAATCCAAGCCTATTTAGGATCCTTGAAAAAAAAATTCTTTAAATAAACCAGGCCTATTAAGGACCCTCGAAAAAAAATTTCTTTAAAAAATCCACCCCTATTTTGGAGCTTTGAACAAATCTTCTTTAAAAAATCCACGGCTACTTTGGATCCATGAAAAAATCTTCTTTAAAAAAATCCACGGCTATTTAGGAGCCTTGAAAAAATATTCTTTAAAAAATCCACGCCTATTTAGGAGCCTTGAAATAATCTTCTTTAAAAAATCCACGCCTATTTAGGAGCCTTGAAAAAATATTCTTTAAAAAATCACCCTCCCTATTTCGAAACTGAGAAACAATTGAAGCATATTATTTATTTTTATACCCAAAACAGCCATACTATTATTTCCGAACATTTAATACATCTTCGGTATGTGACATGTCTTACGGTTCATTCATGATTTACATTTCCTACATTTTTCCAGCCAAACACAATTTCCCATATCTTAATACTCTCTCGCCGTCTCTTTCGCTTTACAATGTTTGATACAACATGTTGGCTCTCTGCTCATTTACAAACTTCTGTTTTTCGTCCTTTTCTCTCATACAACCATGTTAACTAACATAAACGAAGCATACGGCAAAACTGTTAACCAGCCATTTGTGCCGAACAGTTGTAACACACTTTTATGTTGCCTTCCAACCATTTTACTCCGAAACGAGATGAAAGCATCGCCAGCAAATCACAGCAAGCTCGAAATTTGGCAGCAGAAAAGAAATTCAGTTTCGTGCAAACCCTCAAACAAAACGGTATACGTTTCTAAAGTGGATGTCCCAAGAAAAACGGGTCGCTCGTTAGCTTAGTGTGTCGGTCGGTCGAAACAAAGCCAAAGAATGAATGAATAAAAAATAAATGAAAAGAAAAGCAAAGCAAAAAAGGACAAGGCTTCCATGGTAATTAATGTGACATAGCAGTCGGCATGTGTACATATATAAATTCGAGTGTGTCTGTGTGTCCGTGTGTATAAATACATAAAGTGAGTGGGTTTTTGTTCTTTACGGCCGGAAATGAGGCAATGATAAAGCAAGCAACAAGATAGAATTATAAAAATGAAATGAAATTTAATGAAGAAAAAATAAAAAAAAGAAAATCTTTAAATAAATGAGATTATATCGAATCTTCAAGAATGATGTGAAATAGAGATCGTAAAGAAGAAGAAGAAGTGTTAAAAGCAATTTCATGAAAATGCTTCACAACAATTGCTGCTGCTGTGATGTGGTTATTATGTAAATTATACAATTGCAAATGGAAACACATATAAAACAAAGGAATGAATGAATGCACATAATAATAAGCGAATGAAAGAAGATGCTTAAAGGAGAAGAATATTAACATAACTATGGTCATAAATTCTATAAATATTAAAGCATAAAAATATATCCAAAAGGAGAATTTAAAAATATTATTCTTAAATATGAAAACTACACGAGTGTTTACATAAAATGTAATTCATGAAAATATGTAAAAAAAAAACATGAATGTGTGTCACTGAACCATATAAGGAATTATTGATTTTCGGCAAGGATAAAAACAAAACACGAATATTTAAAATTTTACAATTGGATACTATACTCACAAGTTAAAAATACCCGTGATAAATAATTCAGTCAATGGAAAATATATCATCTATAACTAATTGGATATTACGAGTTTTCTTTCAGTGTAAGTTTCACCACTTGAGAGGTAGCCTTTCTTTTATATTTAATATTCGTGATTTAAAAAGTGGGTTTGCTTACTGCTTATAAACTTACATTAAATAATCCATATTAAATTTTTGAAGAGTTTCGACTCTTATGGAGTTTATTTTAGTACATTTAAGCCACATTGAATTGAGCTATAATAAATTTAGATATTTTCATCTCTGAACTTTAGAGACTGACATCCTCTTTGAAAAAAATATTAATATTTTTTTTAAACCCTCAGCCTAATGGTAAATGAGAGTATATACATTTTGCTATGACAAAAATGTGCTCATAGCTATATTTGTTTTAGACCCCACGTTTCTTTGAATAATATCCTTCTAAGAAGATTTGGTGTCCATTTATAAAGGTCCGTCCGTATGTCTGGCTGGTTATCGGATGCAGTAACTAATCCATACTTTTTAATGGTAATATTTTATTCCAACTTAAGGGGTTTTAGTTAAAAAAATTGATTTTGTTTTCTTATTTAAATCAAAATTACACTAATTCAGGAAAGTCCTTATAAAATTTCAAGTGAAAATCTCAATAACTCTTGAAGATTGTGCTAGCATCAAGTGACGTCTAGAGTGATTCTTAAACAAAAATAAATTCAAAAAGCCAGACAATTTTTAATACCGTTGGAATTTTCGGATTCCGTTGTTCCAATGAGGAGTTATCATGTCGGCCATCAAAATGAATTATATAACAGTGAGCGGAGCATGATAGTTGTGATACCCTACACAACTACCCTGGAAGTCGTACTTTCTGTGGATCTATATTTCGAGTCTGGGCCTTATTTCGGGATATTTTACTGATTGGAGTCAGCAGCTCCTCTTTCTTACCCTGGCATATTTTCTGAGTCTTGTTATACCGGGTGAACATTTACGCCATAACCTGAGTTTTTTATTTATTTGATCCGCTGAATATTGACCCTTCAGTCCTTCTAATTAGTTCAATTCCCCGTGCGTTGTGTTGTGATGGTCGCCTAATAATTGTGGTCTACAGAGCAACTTGATAAAACACACAAAAATTAAGTTTTTGGTCCATTTTATTCTTTACCGAAAATTTTAAGTTTCGTCCTTGAGTGGCAATTGTAATACTGAATAATATCAGAATAGGTAGACCCCTATTAATCCCACAAGGGTGAACCACTCTTCATGGATATACGATCAACTTCTTGGATTTCTATCCTTCATGAGTAGAGATGGTATTTACCGGGTAAATACCCAAGGGGTGGGTAAATACCCATTTGCGGGTATTTATTTGGGTATTTACTATATTGAATCGGTAATACAACATCTTACACCCTATTTCCGGTTTTCTGTTATCAAATCGATTTAGAATGGATAGTTTTACGATACTTTAAAGACGTGGGTAAATACCCGAGTTTTTACCCAAAAAAATGGGTATAAACTCATTAACTACCGAACCACTTGACATAGGCGGCCAAAATTTTGCACACATGTTTTTAATGTCAAAGCAAATATAGGAATCCAAAAATGGGTCCCTGGGTCCAAGTTTTGATATAGACCCCATATAACCATGTCTCCCGATTTAAGGTATTTTTTGTCTATTAGACACATTTTCCAACCAAATTGGCTATAATTTGGCACAGAGTGTTCTTTTTGGGTACCAAATGTCCATGCAAAAATTTATGTATGTAGGTCTACGGACCAGAAAACACACACACACAAAATAACGTTTTTGGTCCGTTTTATTCCTTAATTTATATTCATTTACCAACCCATTGAAAATCTTAAAAAATTAAAAATCGAGATTGGGGGAAGGGTTCCGTTAAATCAAGCTCAAAGATGGTCCATCCTTTTAAAACCTCTCCCACAAAATGTTCAAAATTTTGCTGAAAAATTAGTACCTCCCCCACAAATGGTCAATATTTAATATATTTATAAAATTGAAATCAAAATTGACCCTAACTCTGCCTGCAAATGGGAAAAAATTAAAAATGTTTTTATACCAAAATCATCCTATTGAACTCCAGATTTGATCAAAGCTGTGCACATTGTAATATTGCCAGCAAACTTAAATCAGGTTGGAAATATCCCATTTGAACCCCATTTTGTTATTTTGTATAAATTTAACTATTTATTAATGTGGAAAGTATGACATTGTCCACCAAGGGGTAAGGCAGAAAACAAAACTCAAAAAATTCAGCTTGAGCCCGACTGGGATTTGAACCCTGGTTCCCATGGCATCTGTTGATGTCTGGCGCCTTATCGTTCAAAGCCACCTCCTTATCTTCCTTAGGTTGCACAATATGCATTTACATACGATTGAAGAAAAATATTGTAGTCTGTATGGAAAAAAGTCCGTCACTACAAGAAAAATCTGCTCTGAAAAGGAAGGTTCTGGTGTGATGCCAAATGTCCGAAAATTGACACGGTTGAATTTAATTCGTAGATGCAATTTCGCAACAATAATTTGTATGTACTTGTAAGCCACATTACCCAATATGCCTGATGAGCCGCTTAACCAACGGCGAAACGCCTCGCATAGTGGTGGGAATGTAGTATCTCTCTGGCTTTCCTTTCCATTGCAACTCCGATCCTCATCAGTTCCCTTAGTTTTTTGTTGGGGTATTCTCCTCAGAAGCTATTTATTGCTTATTTACAAAAAAAAAAACCTTCATACACAAATGTCTCTTGTAACAAAGCAAAAATTACTTAGCTGACCAACGAAATAAACTGCATATTGCATCGCGTTTGTCAGCTGTTGCATTTCGCGGTAGCGTTCACCATTTACAGTTACGTTACAATTCTCAGAATTTTTTAAGAAATACGGCCCAACGATGCTACTAGCCCAAAATCGACATCTTAACTTCTTCTGGATCTTCACTCCGATTTAATTAATTATATTCCATGCAACTGTATGATGGGTTATAATAATAATTCAGTACGTTGTGCCAAACTTCGTGCAAATCGAAGGAAATATAGGGGCTGTGGCACACTATTTAACCGATTTTCACGAAACTTAGCACACATCATTCTAGGCTTAATTTAGTACGCAATAACAAAATTCGTGCAAATCAAAAGATTCGCAGGACTTTGGTGCACCATTTACCCAAAATCGGGCGAAGCCGCGGTGTGTATATGGGAGTAATATGTAAATCTGAAACATTTTTCACGAAACATAGCACATGTCATTTTAGACTTCAATTCAATAAGCTATGCCAAAATTCGTGCAATTCGAATGATTTTCAGGGACTTGTGTACACCATTTACCTAAAATCGGTCGAAACTACATATGGGAGCAATATCTAAATCTGAACCGTTTTTCAGGAAACTTAGCACACGAGAATCCAGAATTAATTCAGAAGAATTTCGAGAAATCCTAATCCGAATATTTTCAAATGTCTGGGAAATGGAAAATATTGCCTCCCCTTTGGGGGTTATTTTTTCTGTTATAGCCCCCGCTATCACATTGTTTTTTTTTTTTTTTGTTGGAATTTTCACATAAAAGTTTAAATTTTTTGTCACATCTTTATTTTGCTTCCTTTGCAAGCCGTTAAATTTATTTCGTGGTTTTACCCTTAACAGATTTCACATAATAAATACATTCCATTAAGCTCTTAAACTTTTGCGTATTATTTCCCCCTATTTCGCTTAACAAATAGCAACATCGTAGCACAAGCGAAACAATTTATAAAACGACAAATACAAATATACGATTTCTTACATACATCTTCATTTCGTATACGCTTTATTGTTATCTTTTCTTTTAGATTCTCTAAAAAAATAAAATCCATCACTTGTCTTCTCGTTATCTATGTACACACATATTAAATGAAAATATATTTACACTTTGGTATCGAACCGAGCGAGAATCAATTGAAGCCAATAACACCATGAAAAAAAAGTCCACGAAAGGAAAATAAATAAACACCATGGCTTTTATTTATTTATTCAATTCGTTAAGAGAATAGAAATCTGAAATAACAACAAAAAGGAAAAGGGAAATGGCACCACTGTATATTCTATATGTAGAAGGGGGAAGTGGGGCAAAAATACATGTTGATTTACTCTTCTCGATCAACATAATCCGTAAAAAAAATTTTGTAGCGCTTTACAGTGACATTTATTCAAAGTCATCAGTGTATATTCTTGTAGTTCTCCTTGTACTTAGTTATACGCATCCAATTCATTCGAGGTCATAAAAAATACGCACAGTGTACAGTGGCATTGGTGTGAATGGAGGAAAATCAATGATTTTGATTAGATATTTATTATACCCTAAACAACTATGTTGTCAGGGTATTATAGCTTTGTGCAGCCCCAAGAGTTTGTAACGCCGCGAAATATTTGTCCTAGACCCACCTTTAAGTATACCGATCGTCATATCTTGACTAGATGAGTCGATCTAGACATGTGTGCATGGAGAAGCGGATCGGGCCAGAGAATAAGCATGCCTGTTTTGATAAAGATCGGTCAATATTTAGCGGGTCAAATGGGCCCTAACTTTTGTGTGAAAAATGACAAAATTTGTATTCTATAGCGTATATATTTACCACTGAAGGACGTAGACCCGAGAAGTTGATAGTATATCCAAGAGGAGTGGTTGATCTTTTAATTGATACCAATTATATTGTCGTAGGTACTCGGATGCGGGAGTTACACTTAAATATTTACAGGTGCTTACGTATTCAGATATTATTTAATAAACTATTACCACACTGGAGGGCGGAAATAAAGCGCGGATCGCTTTGAAATGTTCCATGAGGTTCCAGTTATGGTCAAGGACAACGCCTAAAATGTTTGGTGATGATCAGATAATAATTTTTCGGATGAAGTGGACCGAAAATTTAATTACTTGTACTTTTCGAGTCGAAAGCCGAACATCACAACACAACCCACGGTGAAGGGAATCTGGGCAAGTATGTAGAGGGGCTCTACTGATTAATAGTAACATTTGCTGACCACTAGCCAGTCAAAAGTGTGCAAATATCGCGAAATATTGCCCAATCTCAGAATATAGAACTACAGAAAGTTAGATTTTCATGGAAGTTGTGTAGGGTATCGTATGGTCGGCCCCGTCCGACTATACTGCTCCGCTCACTGGTTTTTAAATATACCCATGCGAAATTTTCCACTCTCCAGACAATGATCACTATTTTTGTCACACTATTAGCAAACTTTTAAAATATTTAACGGAGAGACGATAAAAAGTACATATTTTTGATGGAAAAAAATTCAATGTCGATTTAGCCAAGTACATCTGTCTGACCGCCTCTCTGTTGAAATCACGATACAGCAAGCAATGTCTTAGATAGAGATTTGAAATTTGGCACATACATTGCTACTACCCCGGTGTTGTTTGGTAGTGAATCGGTCATTACTTAGGTGTATTTGGTTTCGTCAGATTTTCAATGCAAACCGAATTAAGGCTAAATCACCTAAAAAAGTATCAGTCGGTGTTGCCGACAGATATATACCCGCAGCATATGGTTTGTGGGGTTCTTCAATATTACACACAGATTTTATAATTAACTTTATATAAGAAGCATGTTTTTATAAAAGAGGTTTCGGTATTAATGTTGTTAACATTTTATAAAATATTGACCATTTGTGAGGGAGGTACCGGAAGAAGTGTACTATTGGGTCCCATCTTCGTGCTTGATATTGGGTTGGTAAAGATAGTAGGTTAAGCAAGGTTTGTTTGAAATATGACACTCCATTCGCCTGATATTGGATTTACAAATATTGAAAATTTTGACCATTTGTGGGGGAGGTACCAGAAGGAGTGGACCAATGGGTTCCATTTTTGGACTTAATCTAGACTTCGTAAAGGTATTGGGTTGTGCAAAGTGTGGTTCATATCTGGCATTCCATTCGCCTGATATTGGATTTACAACATTGGATTTACAAACATTGAAAATTTTGACCACTTGTGGGGAAGGTACCAGAAGGAGTGGACCAATGGGCCCCATCCTTAAACTTGAACTATTGCTGGTAAAGATATTAGGTTTTGAAAAGTTTGGTTCAAATCAGACATTCCATTTGCCTGATATCGGATTTACTAATATTGACAATTTTGACCATTTGGGTCCCATTTTCCTACATGATCTAGGCTTGGTAGAGATAATAGGTTGTACAAAGTTTCATTGAAATCGAATAGCCCGTTGGCATGTTATTATGAAATTAATTTTTAGTGTAAATTTGACCATTTTGTGGGGGAGGTACCAGAAAGAATGGACCTATGGGTCCCATCTTCGAACTTAAACTAAGTTCGGATGCTAAGATGTGCAAAGTTTGAATGAAATCGGTTGCTGCCTTCGAGAGTTATCGTGCGCACCAGCCAGCCAGACTGACTGACAGATGGACAACGAACGGACGGACGGACATGTGTAAATCCACTCCAAATTTTCTGAAACGGATTTGGTCCAAAGAAACATCGGGTCTAAAACCAATATTTCGATGAGCACATTTTCACCGTATCAAAGTGTATATACCCTTAGTAGCCATAAGGCTTAGGGTATAACAAGTGAACGGAACAGTATAGTCGGACGAGGTTAGCCATATGACTGAGCTCAAAATTTCTCCTGATCTATATATCAAGCCTGGATAATATTTCATAATATTTGCACTCTTCTGACCGATTAGATGTCAACAGCACTTCTGCGGCATCTTTTCAGAATCATGTTTTCCCGGAGTTTTACATCAAAAAGTTTTAGTTCTGTCTGTTTTAGTCTGCTCTCTCTGTGTAAATTTTCATAGCGTTCGGGTCATATGTGTGGCCTATAGAGCGTCCAGAAAAACAGAAAAAAATAAAGTTTTTGTTTCATTTCATCCCCTAAATATGTACCGACCATTACCCGCCCTACCTGCAAAATTTCGTAACGATTGGTACATACCAGTGACCTGTATCGTGTTTACAATTTATAATGGACAGACGGAAGGACGGAGGAAACACACATCTCGATGGACTCGGCTAGTGAGTATGTTAAAAGGTGGGTCTAGGACAAACATTTCGCTGCGCCACAAACTCTTACACAAATCTATAGTACCCAACACAATCTATAGTACCCTTAAAACATAGTTGTGTAGGGTGAAATGAGTTTTGTTGAAAGTGGCTCAGATTCACATATATTTTTGTCTGATGAATGTTACACCAAACTCCCAAGATTTGTGGAATTGAGTCGTAATTTTGCATAGCGTACCAAACTGAGTTTCAGATTTGGATATATGTATCTCACATATATATTTTGCACCCAGGTATATTTAAATGGTGCACCAAAAATCCTGCTAGAAATAGAAATAGCTCCCACAAATAACTGCGATCGATTTAGGTAAATGGTGCACCAAATTCACAAGGTTTGTGAATTTCGAAAAAGTACTGTCCAATCTCGCCTTCGTTCCAAAGAGCCCAACAAACAGTGACTTTTTCTGGATTTAATGACCAAGTACGAATATTCTGTTTATTAACATGCCCTCGGAGTGAAAAAAGTGTGCTTCATCGCTGAAGATTTTTTTTTTTTTTTTTTTGAAAAACTGCCGTAAACTTTCCAATGTTCAAGCGCCCATTCAAAGTACCTATGACGTTGTGAATGGTTTCAATTTTGCTGATATGTCTGCCCAATTGAAATGAAATTTAGCATAGATTTCAGAATAACGCGAGTATGGATTAGATAGTCAGGTTTCAAATCAATTTTATTGTACACATACAATGATTCACCTTTGTTTTATATACCTCGTTACCGCCATAAACTCAAGCAACTCAAAAGCAAGGCCACCTCTCGCCAGGTCAAACGACGATACTACCCGTGCTGTCGCAGGGGTCTGAAGCATGGGTACTTGTGCAAGTAGATGCGGCAGCTCTTGGTGGGTTTGAGAGAAAAATTTTCCGAAAGATCTACGATCGACGATGAATATCGATGAATAAAATCGTCGAAAAAACCATGAGCTATACCATATATTCTTGGACATCGACATAGTCACATGTATCGAGCTGCAGCGACTACGTTGACTAGGCATGTTATGATAATGGATGAAGATGCCCCAGCTCAAAAGGCATATAAAAGCGAAACAAATGTTGGCTAACGCAGAAGGGGAAGACAACATCTCGGAAAATGGTATTTCAATGGCATCTCAAAGTGGTGAAGGGAATCATATAGTCGGCCCCAACTGACATTTTAGATTTCCTTACTGGTTTTAAAATCCACCTTACGGCGAAGGATATACAAATTTCATTCCAGCCGTACTGAACGAAATTTTTACTTGTTTTGTATTGAAACGATAAATATAAATGTATTTCAAATACTTGAAAAGGTATTTACTTTAAAAAAGATATATGAATTCAATTAAAATACTTTAAATTCGTTTTGCAAGCTCTAGGCACATTGAAAGCATATTTCCAGTAATTGAGAATTGATTTTGCATAAAAAATCCTTATAGTACAAGAACACTGTTTGTCAATTGTTTTCTATGTTTTTTTTCTTATATTGACATAAAAAAATGCGCATTGAATAATGCTTAGCCTACTAGGAGTTTGTCATTCACAAACATTCACATTATTTTATGTGGATGGCATTAGTTTAGTTTTTTTTTTTTATTTCCTACATTTTCTTTTCTAGGATTATCATACTCTACTTTCGTCTTCTTCTAGATTTCTACATTTTAGGTCACAAGGAAATATTTTCCTTTTGTTCTCCGAGCATAAGAATGTATACTGGAAACAAATAAGAACAGCAACAACAACGAAAAACATTGTTATACTTAAAGATATTTTTTCTGGTTTTCTGGAGCACTCGACATGCTTCGATTTAATGCTAAAGATTAAAGGAAGTTTTTTTTCTTCAGTATGCCAAAGTGTATTTCTGTAGAAATCTGAGCATAATAAAATATTTGTATTTACTATTGTAGTTTGCAATTGTGAAACAGGATGTTCCATGAAAAGTTTTGGAATTATGGTTGAAAAACTTAGAATGTTGATTATTTTGTTGTGGAAAACAATCATAGTATTATTTGGGGATTGTATGGAAGACTGCAAACTCTCATCTGCAATTGTTACCAAGTGCTGCATAAAGTAACCCGATATTTAAATCCTAATTCTTATAACATTGTGATAAATATCAACAAAACCGGATATTTTTGCAAAATTTATGTTTCCAAAAATTAAAATAAAAAATTTCAAAAAGAAATCAACACTACTTGGCGTCTTTCAGTTTGAAGATTATTTTTAAGGATAATCATCCTTTTCGAAGATTTAGCTTTTTTTTAAAAAAATATTATTTGAAGATTCAACATTACTAAGCGGAGGAATTAAAAAATATATTTTTTCAAGGGCCATCATACATAGGCGTGATTTTTTAAGTTCGTCGATAGGCATGTATTCTTTATCGAATATTTATCATGTTCCTCTTTAAACATCTTTTAAAGTATATTTTCCAAGTTCTTCTAATGGATTGGTCTTATTAAAAAAACTATTTTCAAGGACCCACAAAAGGTGGGGACTTTTTAAAGAATATTTTTTTCCAAAACCAACACAGGGCGTGGTTTATTAAAGAATATGTTATCAACGAATATTATCCATATGTAAGGATTTTTAAAATATATTTATTTTTTACTATATATATATAGGACCCAAAACACCAACATAAGGCTTGGAATATTAAATAATATTTTTCAAGGACATGGACCCTGTTTTCAAAGAATTATTATTACCTTCACCACACTGTGGTACAGGGTATTATGTCTTTGTGTATATGTTTGTAACAGGCAAAAGGAAACGAGATAGATACATGGTTCCTTTTGAGAATATGCATAGAATCACTTTCTAAATCGATTTATGCATGTCCCTCCGTCTGTAGTTGTTAAATTGTAAACAAACTACAGGTCGTATTTATAATCCGATTTGGATGAAATTTGGTACAGATTATCCGTTTGGCCCAAGGATCCCTGCAGCTCTTTCAAAGTAAGAATAATACCTGCAGCTCTTCCATAGGATGAAGAATACCTGCAGCGCTTCCACAGGAAGACGAAATTCTGCAGCTGTTCCACAGGAAGAATTAGAAGAATTGGGTAAAATCGGTTCAGATTTATATATATATTTTTATCGTCCGATTTTATGTAAATGGTGCACCAAAGCCCCTATATATCCTTCGATTTGCACGAAAATTGGTATAGCATACTGCATTAAGTCTAGAAAGATGTGTATTAAATTATAGTTTCGTCCGATTTTATGTAAATGGTGCACCAAAGTCCCTATATATTATTCGATTTGCACGAAATTTGGATTTATAGGTAAATGAAGAACTCTCAATGTGGCCGAAGGCACAAAGGATACTGACATAAGTATAACTTAACATGTGACAAGTTTCGATAAAATCGGTTTAGATTTCGATATTTTGCTTAAAATTTATTTACATAATTTTGTCCCATTGTTATAAGCAACTCTATATCTGACCAACATTTAGCATAGGTTGAAGAATGACATGTTTAATTATACCCTACACGACTATGTTGTCAGGGTGTTGTCAGCCTTGTGCAGCCCCAAAAGATTGTAACGCCGCGAAATATTAGTCCTATACCCACCTTTCAGTATACCGATCGTCATATCTCGACTAGCTGAGTCGATCTAGACATGTGTGTCCGTCCGTCCGTCTGTTCATTATAATTTGTAAACACGATACAGGCCACAGTTATGGACCAATTTTCACGAAATTTGGCATGTAGAATTCATTCTGGCCAATGAAGACCCCTATTGTTTTTGGTAAAGATCGGTTAATATTTAGGGGATGAAATTGACCATAAAGATCAGTCAATATTTAGCAGGTCAAATTGACCCTGACTTTTGTGTGAAAAATTACAAAAATTGTATTCTATGGCGTATATATTTACTGCTGAAGGACATAGACCCGATTAGTTGATATAATATCCAAGAGGAGTGGTGGACCTTTAAATTGATACCAATTATATTGTCGTATAAAATTTTCGTTGATGATCAAATAATAATTTTGGGATGAAGTAGACTGAAAACTTATTTTTTTCGAGTCGATATATAGGCCACAATTATAAGCCGAACATCACAACACGACCCATGGTGAAGGGACTCTGGATCTGGACAAGTATAGAAGGGCTGTACGGAATATTAGTAATATTCGGAAAATATGTCAGTGTAAGGAAGAGGTGCTGTTCACTCTAATCGGATTAGAGGGCGCAAATACTAGGAATATTGCCCAGGCTCGGAATAAACATCAGTAGAAAGTTAGAGTTCCGTGGTAGTTGTGTAGGGTATCGTATGGTCGGCCCCGTCCGACTATCCTGCTCTGCTCAATGGTTTCATGTTTATGGTCCTTCGAAAATGCGATATCTGGTAGGTTTACATCTGTCGGCCCCATCCGCATTTACTGCTTTCCTTACTGGTTTATTTTTTATTTATGATAGGATGTTCTGAGTGGTATTTATATTCTAATATGAGGCAGCCGAAAATGTGCACAGAAGTAGTAATTGTGGAGAGTATCATATAGTGGGCCCCTTCCGCAATATAGTCGGAAGGGGCCTCTCATCAATTTTTTTATTATTAGTTTTTTTTTTTAATATTACTTATAGTATTTATTTGTTTAAATTTTTTTTTTTTGCATCTATAAAAATAAAAAATCTACACTACTGTTTACATTAAATTAGTTCATTATTCTATTTGCTGGTTTTACAAAAATTTAATTGATTTCGAGTTGTGCGTAATTTGCGGTTTGATCATGTTTAACTATAATTTATTGCGGTTAATTGTTGTTGTTAATTTATGATAATCAATATATTTTTTAAAAAACCACAAAAATAATTTGTATAGAAAAAAGGTGATTATTACCTTCATACATCAAAGTATTTTAAGAAAAACTAGCGGGCTATTAATAATAATAAAAATAAATTATATTTCGCCCAATATTGTAATGGAGCTATTATAAAATTAGTTTGGTACAGATACCAGTTTTAGCTCAAAATGTGGATTAAAAATCTTGCATTTTAATAGGGCATTCATTGTTCCATTATATGTCATATTGTAGATAAAAGTGTCACATTACATACATTTTATACCGATACTAATTTTTCTAAAATTTCTTATATCTAGGGAAATATATTTCCTTTTAATCACATCTATCTGCAGAGACTTATTTCCATCTCCATTACCCTATCTCCCGTAAACATAATCTTTAAACAAAGCTCAACACCAGTATCAAGTGCCTTCCCATAAATCCCCCTCACAATCAAATGACAAGGCCTACCAAACAAATAATTTTCTATCAAATAAAT